>NW_027413167.1:0-27500 GCF_048544455.1 Silene latifolia | reverse complement strand
GTTTATTATGAAAGCTAGAAGCCTTCACAATACCAAAGTTAATTGGTGAGCCAAACAAATCGGGGTCGGGCCTATTATGGTCGGCAAAAGTAGGCATTGCAAAACAACAAGAAAACAACTAAAGCAAAAAAGAAACAAATTTCTCAAGGAGCCAAGGTTCCTTAAGAAGAAGCACAACTAAAACTAGACAAAAGAACGATTCAAATACACAACACCGTCCACGGCAACGGCGCCATTTTGATGCGACGGGTCGTTGTCCGCCGTTAAACACATTTATATCCAACTACTTGCATAGCAAGTAAGTCGGAGACGAACCCAAAGGACGGGGGTATTTAAATTGTTCAATCTAATTGTAGTTGCACTAGGTTTGTCACAATTGATTTAAGTTGATGTTTCTAAACTAATGAAAGCAATAAATAACAATGAAGGGTAAAACAAGCAACAAAGGAAAGGAAGTAAATAAATGGTAAAAGACACTAGGGCATCATGGGATCATAGGGGAATCATGGTAGGATAACATAAATGAGTCACATAGATGCAAGCAATTATTATTGTTGGAAGCGAGTTAGTTTATGTCTTACAATTCCTAGGGAGACTTAGGTCTTGGAGTCGAGTTGGTCACAACTTTACAACATCTACATCGACTTGGTTCTCCCTATTCAACTATATGCATGGTCTAACAAGCCTTGAGTTAGTTTATGTCTTACAAGTCTTGTTGAAAAGATAAGAGAATCATGCTAGGTTGTCAATCAATCATTTCATCAAACATAACATGTACATAAGTTGAAAGTACAATAAGCAAGCATTCATGTGAACTCATTAAGCATAGATCTATCCCATGATTACTCCCCTAATCCCCCACTAACCCTAGCTAAGAGACTATTCACTACACATCATGATTAATATGCTGGCAATGGTGTCAAACATCACAACACAAATGAACATGATGACTAAGCAAGGTAACAAAATAAGAGATTAACAACTAAATAAAGAGGGATTAAGAAGGTTACCAACTTGGAGAGTAAAGATGAATATAAATAAAGAAGAATCCATCAATAAAGATGGAGACTTGTCATTTAGTCTTCAAATACATATCCAAGAGATCCAAATATAAATAACTTGATATGAACAAAGGAAATGGAAGAACAATAGAAGAAACCTTTAATTAATGGTGGAGAGTTGTCAATTCCCTAATACAACCCCAAGAATTCTTCAAGTACAAAGCTAGATCTAAGTTTGTTTGAGAAATAATTAAGGAAAGATTAAAGTACAATTTGTGAAATGATTAAAGACTGATTCAATTCTAATCTACTCCTAAGAAGGCTTAATCTACTCTAAGAGGACTTAATCTCCTCTAAATACAAGAGGGGTATATATATAGTGGGTATAAGAATTAGGTTAACAAAGGGGTTATATGACTATTAAGCCCCTTAATTGAAGTCCAATGCCTTGCAAGTCCCGTTTGGGGACGCACGACCTCCTTTCGTGAAGATAATCATCCTACACTGAGGGACGCCCGTCTTGACTTGGGGACGCCCGTCCTGATGGTCAACTTGTCTATTTGAGCTCAGATTGTAAAACGGACGTCATTTCCTCATCCGGACTCCTATTGGATTAATTCAAAAGCCTAGACCACTTGATCTTTCGTTGTCGTTTCATCTATCATAGTTTCTAAGCCAAAAAAAGTAACTCTTGGTTGAGTTACATGCAAATTCCTCTTGTAATGGCTCCCTTCTCGTCATTCTTCCCCAACAACTTTTGGGGATTGATTCTTAGGTCGTGGGGGTTGTCCTTCATTACCCTAAAACTTAATTTATTGAACTATGGCCTTTAGCCTTGGTCTCCTCTTTGATGGTTGGTCGTTGGATGTTATCAAATTAGCTCCGTTATACTCCGTTTAGGCAAGGTTAGTGCTCCTCTCCTACAAAGGACACCAAACCTCATAGAATATGCATAATAGGAAGCTAAAGACAAGAAACGACCCTAATACACCCTAAAAAGCATAGGAAAGAGGCTAGTTAGGGGGCTAAATATGCGTAAATACGAGTCACATCAGAAAGTCAAACCCCGAATATTAAGAAGGGAGATCTAGTGCTTAAATCCGTCCCAGCTCTTCTACCAGTCAACCCAAGGGGAAAATTCAAACTAAATTGGGTTGGTCCTTATTTAGTCAAATCTATACTCTTAGGGGGTGCGGTTAGAAATACGGACTTAGACAGGAATGAGTTTTTAAATCCGACTAATCTAGACCAACTTAAGCAATATTACCCTTAGAATAGAGCTAAAAACACGCCACGTGGGATCCTTGTGCCGCTCTTGCGACATGAAATACACGGCACCAGCCAAACCTCAAGATACGTGCCAACTCGCTCTTGCATTTTGACATTTCCCATATGATGTGACTCATATTTACGCACATTTAGTCCCCTAACTCGCTTCCTATTATGCATATTCTATGAGGTTTTGTGCCCTTGGTAGGAGAGCAGTGCTAGCGTAGCTTAAATGGAGCAAAACGGAGCTAAATTGATCGCATCTAATGACCAAGCAACAAAGAGGAAACCAATAATAAAGACCTAAGTCAATAAAACAAGTAAATGGGCAATGATGAAGGACCTCCACGACCCTTGAAGGATCCCCACGAGTTAGGGGACAGCTAAATGAAAAAAAAAAAAAAACAAATTGCCCTTCAGGACGGGTGTCCCAATGAGAAGGACGGGCATCCCCAAGGTCAGCCCGAGCGTCCCAAAGGCAAGACGGGAATCCTTTAATGCAGGATAGGCGTCCATGAAGAGGAGGTCGTGCGTCCCAAGCTAGGACTTGTAAGGCGTTAAACTTCATTTAAGGGGCTTAATCGTCATTTACGCCCTTAGTTAACCTAATACTTATACTTAGTATAAATACCCCCTTGTGATAGGAGATTAAAACTAAGAAATTTAGTAGATTAAACACATAAATTAGCTTAATTACACTTTAATCCTTCCTTAATTATTGTTCAAGAATTCTTAGATCTAGTTGGGTAATTGAAGATTATTTGGGTTTTTATTGGAGAATTGACAACTCTTCATCATCAATCATGTTTTCTTCAATTATTCTTTCCTTTCCATTTGTTCATCTTAAGATTGGTACAATTTCTTTACTCTTTAATTAATCCTTGTTTATTGCTTTACTCTTCCATCATGTTTATGCTTGTTAAGATGATTGACACCATTGTTAATATGTCTTCCATGATAATGAGTGAGCAGTTCCCTAACTAGGGTTAATGGGGGGACTAGGGCAAGTTAATCATGGGGTAGATATTTACTTAATAAGTTCATATGAATGCGTGCTTGTTGTAGTTTCAACTTATGCACATGTTATGCTTGATGAAATGCTTGATTGACAACCTAGCATGATTCTCGTTTCCTTTTAACAAGAGTTGTAAGACATAAACCAACTCAAGGCTTGTTAGACCATGCATATAGTTGAATATGGAGGACTAAGTCGATGTAGGTGTTGTAAAGTTGTGACCGACTCGGCTCTGAGACCTAAAACTCCCTAGGAATTGTAAGATATAAACTAACTCGATTCCATTACAACAATAAATTGCTTGCATCTATGTAACCTATTTATGTGATCTCATCATGATTCCCCTATGAACCCATGACACCCTAGTGCTTTAATCAATTGTTTACAACTCTATTTGCTTATTTTGCTTTGCTTTCATTTATTTACTCTTAATTTTGTTAAGTAGTTTAGCTTGCCAATCTTAACCTCAACCCAAATTGTGACACTAAGACATAGCTATTTACAACCTATCAGTCTATACAATACCCGTCCCTTGGGATCCGACCTTTACTTACCACTCTACTATGAATAGTTTGTTGAGAATATAAATATTGTTTGATTGAGAGCATAGACGACACCAAATTCAAAACCAGCCACAAAATCTGTTAGGATTCATTAATCTCATATGTTTACATATTCATAGTATGATAGTTTAATTTAGTCATAAAATTAAATAAGATCTTATGCATGCAAAACTATAACAAAGTATAAGGAGAAAAATCAATTCTTACATTGAGTATTTCGGATAAATGGGCACTAGTAAGTTCATCTTCTTACTAGTTCTTGACCTTTCCAAAGGTGGAAGAACAAGATTCAAGTGGAGAATATCTCCTAAGGAATTATACCCAAAGTAATACCCTTAATAATAATAATAATTAATATAAACTAGTATTAATTAAAATCTTACTTAAATATGACACAAAATATTGATTTTGGCCCTTGAAAATTTCGAACAAGGGGAGTAATTTTGTGAGGTTTCGCTCTCTAAGTTTTCACAAATTGTAGAGAATGTATTATTTTCTAACACTAGAAAATAATATAGTGAAGTAGTGAATAATAATAGATAAAAATCCCTTGGCTTTTTCTTAAGCACAAAACCGGTTGGGGGGGAGTAATTGAGGCCAATGCATGCAAAAGTTGCTCTTCTCAAAAGCTATAGGGTTGCATGGCTATAAGCTAGAGTAATCATTGTATTTTCTTATTTAATAATCAACACAATTTTAAACCCTAACCCTCCCCATTTTCGGTACACTTAACATAAAATGGAAGGTCCATTTTATTTTGTCATTTGTTAATTTTGTCATGTGTCACATGTTAATATGTTATATGACATGTTACACTATAGTGTATTTTTAACATATTAAAAATCAACATATGTCACATACAAAATTTAACTAGTAATTCTTGATTACTTGTACCGAAATATTTTATCAAATTATAAATTACAACAACTTGTATTTATAATAAATTATTCAAACTGTTTCAATTGTTTCGTAAACAATAATTTAATCTAAGTAATAAAACAATTCGATTACTTAGACTGTATCTAATATAATCGAATTACAATGAGACACGTTAATTTTACTCACAAAATCATCCGTCAATTTTAAGCAATTTAATTAACTCGTATCGGTATACGATTAATTAAATAATGAATTAAGAGCATTACCCTATAGGTATGATCTCAGGGTATCAACTGATAACCACCGTCGCACGACAGTAATGTCAAACACTAGTCAGCCAATCATTACCGATATGTGTGGACCAGTTGGCTGTAAAATATTACTTTCCCTCATGTATCCTTAAATATGAGATTTAAACATGTGATCATCATGATCGACAATTGTGATCGCATTATTGTCGGGGACACTTACTCCAACAATCTCCCACTTGTCCTCGACAAGTGTGCGTCACCAATTCTCTTGTCCTATTACTATCTCCCACTCAATGCAAGGTGTCTTTCGGGTCGTACTTGCAAGTGATCATATCGAGAGCGGTTTCCTCGATCTGAAGAATAACTGATTGACCGGAATTATCTACCATAGACACCTTCCAAGCGTGGCCACGCATTTCCAGTTCATTACTCCTCGAGTCGCCCTGAGATATTGTTTTAACCCTGACAAAGGGGTTGACAATTCCTATCGCACTATTCCCTTCGACTAGCCACAGCTCATTGTAACCCAAAATAAGCCCTTTAACCCCATTTACGAAGGTCGTAGGATCATAAATCAAAGTTACTCTGAAACTGTGCCACCTTTGGTGAACAGTCTTTAGTCAAAAGAATCGACTAATTAGAATACTATAGTAGCTCTTGCCACGACCATGCTATATAAATTTGCCAGAACTCTATAAGCGGTCATTAGGCCCGACAAAGTGTTCATAACAGTCTGCCTATGTGATCGACTAGTCATCTCATATGACTCTATGGCACTTGAACTTGCCATCAATCCCATCACACTCTAGTCACTTCGAGACGTCACCTCATACAAGTGACTATGGGCGAATACCATGTTAATCCGGGTTCACTTTAACTGGGTTCAATAGTGTCTCTACAACCCGTTTGGATGTAACAAAGTACAACATGAGTTAATGATAACTCAAACTATAAATGTAGACATTTCATTTGAGTAGTCAATACCATATTACTACTATATGTCTTACAAGTGTGTTAACACTTGTTGATGCAATAAAAGTTTAGCACACCATGTGTCCACGTGCTCAACCTTTCGAATTGCGATTTCCCTTATTTTCATGTTATCTCTCATAGCATGAACTCTACCAAGCACATGTCTAGTCTTCAAACTGGACCTTGGGTCTTTAAACTTGTAACAAACCCTTTTGTTGTTATCACATAACCAGCAATTTGGATTATGGTTGATGATACAACTTGCATTAGTCAAGTGTTCCACCAACTCACAATGTACTAGGTATATGTTTGGTAGGATCGTGCAACAATTGTCAAGATGACAGGTCTGGGACTTCTCACAAATCCTTCCCTTTTAGAAAAAATACTAGTTTTGTGTAACTTCTTACCACAACTAAGTATCCTTCCAAATTCTTATTTCTCTCTTATCGTAATTGACTTAGGATCTTCATAAATCCTTATGAGTTTGGAAACTCCCGCATGTGTAACTTCTTATCACATAACTGAGTGTTCTTCCAAACTCTAGAATAGCTCATTAGTTCTCCTCGAGAATTCATGACGATTCTTATATGGCTAACCAATGACTCATCATGCTCTAAGCATGTGACTTATTTAGGACATGTGCATGATCATTCTAATGGCGGAAACATTAGTGATCTCAATCATGTAGTCAACAGTTCTTAGGTTCAATGAATGAACATGACCTTCTCATGGTAATTCCATCTTCATCGATATGAATAACCTACATATCTTGTTGATTTGATGTGTGCATCTTAGTGCCATTCCAACATCCCATGTTTTAATTGGATTCATCTTAGTCCATATTCATCCAGAATTGAAAACTTAAGTGCTTTCTTTATCAAAGATAGTATATGCTCGTCATTCTCAATGAGTAATAAGTTGAAAAATTCATGGAGGATGATTACTCCCACTAAATCTCATGTCTGCAAATAAAATTTTCAAACTCCCACTCAATTCCACATGTTTCACGATTGACCACTCAATCGAAATATTTCATGAATTGAAATCATTTTTGCTTTGCTATGTTGTTCTGACAAAACCACATATGTTATCAACATATCCTTTCAAAATACCTATTTGGAAAGAGGTTTCGATCTCTAACAATGGAAAGAGACTTTAATCTCTAACTTATTCATTCTTAAAATGAAGCGAAGCAATGTCATTACTAAAAGGTATATTTCAACATGGAGTTCATACGTCCCTCTCAAAATACTCATTTTGGAAGGAGGTACAACTTGTCCATTTTCATGAAGTTTAGAAATGACTCTAGCATGGTTAACCATTAACTTTGCTATTATAGACATCGATATGTCTTTCTATGCAACTCTTAATTATCAATCTCATTTATATTCAAGGATGCATTTTGTTTCATTAGGCTCTTAAGTAAACATTAACGTTGAATCTTTATGTTAAGTACTTTTTTTTGGTCTCCTCACATAGTTTCCTTAAGAACATCTTCTTTTGGTCTCCTCACGTAGTAGAACAACTTCTTTTGATTTCCTCACGTAGTTACCTTAAGAACGTCTTCTTTTGGTGTCCTCACGTAGTTACCTTCAGAACATCTTCTTTTGGTTTCCTCACGTAGTTACTATGATTAGAAATGTATACTAAATCTTGTCTCTTACATAGATCTCATCTACTCTAGGCATATAAATCATAGGTATACTAGACTCAAAGCATTCTTTGTGTCTTAATATTACTCCCACTCTATCTTTATAATAAATACCCTAAATATTCAAAAGATAGCTTTCGTGACATAAATGATGTTTTGGTGAAGAAAGAGAGATATCATATAGATTAATAGACTTATTTATAAAGATTTAATGGGTGTATGTAGGTTATTAAGTTTTCCTTAAGTGAGTTCATTAACTCAATATCACTTTATAATCGATCATTCACAAACTTCAAGTTTATGGGCATATAATGAATCTATCATTATAATTGCCTATTGGATCAATTTTAAGTAGATATTCATATGTTTCTATGTCAAGCATATAAAGATGAATTTTAGAATAATTAAATATACGATAAACGTAGTGACTTGGGTTGCAAACCAAGTCACCATTAATCCAAAATTACAACCATTGTTCAAAGGATTAAAACAAATTTCCATGTCAAATAAGGAAATTTAAATAGTTCTAGAAATTCAAAATACAACATGATAATAAAGACAACAAATAAAGCCAAGCTTCATGGATGGCTACACCTAGCTCCCTCACGATCTCTTAACCTTGCTTTTCCTTGCCCTTGTTGTTGCATGGAGGAGGCCCTAATTACAATAAAAAGGGGATACATTATCACAACTTGTATCTAAATACCAAAGTTGAATTAGAAACATAAAAGAAAGGATAGTCATTTACCTACTGGAGTGATCTTTCCAGATTTGATGTCACCAAGATATTTGGAACAATTCCTCTTCCAATGTCCAATGCCATTACAATAATGACACTTGTCAAGGGGACCCTTCTTGAGTTTGGAAGTGCTAGCTTCAAAAGTCTTAGCCTTGGTTTTCATGGGAGCTTGCCTCTTGCCCTTTTTGCCACTCTTCTTGAAGGTTCCCTTGCTCTTATTGCTTATATTGAGCACATCCTTAGGGGAGCTAGCATTTAGCCCCATGTCCCTTTCGGCTTGCACAAGTAGCTTGTGCAACTCTTCAAGGGACACATCCTTGTCTTGCATGTTGAAATTCACCCGGAATTGTACATATGCTTTGACTTTGCTTAAGGAGTGAAGAATTCTATCAATGATGAGTTCTTTGGGAATTTCAACCTTTTGAATCTTCAATGTCTCGACATGCTCCAACAATTTGAGCACATGAGGGCTAACATTTTGGCCCTCTTTGAAGTCGAGATCAAAGAATGCCGAGGCCGCCTCATATTGGACGATCCTCGGTGTTTGTGAAAACATTGTCACAAGCTTAGAATAGATTTCATATGCGGTGCCCATCTTAAAGGCTCTCCTTTGGAGATCCGCCTCCATAGCAAAAATCAATACATTTTTGATAGCGGCGGACTCTTTGTGGTAAGCTTCATATGCTTCCTTAGTGTCGGCACTTGACCTAGCATTAGGATCGGGTGGAGAGGCCTCAATGAGGTAACGAAGCTTGTCGTCACCTTGAGCGGCTAATTTGGGTTGGGCATCCCAATCGGAGAAATTTGACCCATTTTTTCAAGTTTACATCGATCCATAAAGGATCGGAGCCATGAAACATTAGTGAGAGTGTTTGTGTTGGTGTTTGGTGCGGCCATTGTTATTGAGAAATAAAAGCGGTCTACAAAACGAAAATAGAAAGAATAATAAAACATTTATCGTTTTAATAATAATACTTGTAGATAATTTAAACAAGTTTTATTGCATTTATCTAGTGACCTCTACCCAACTAGAATAAATGATCCCGAGATCCAAATTCATATTAACTCGGGCACGGTGAGCCGATTCATCCCTTATTAATATAACTCGGTGGATTAACTCTTTAATCGATTCTACTTTTAGAACTCTCGGTCGATAAAATTACCCTAATATTTATCTTTAGCCCGGAACACATGCGACTACGGTCACGAATACTTCCGTTGAGCTCAATCCAAATTTCTATGTAATAACATTTTACTACCCCACTTCGCCAATATAACAAGGTCTGTATTACGGTAAAGCGGCACAACTCCCTTATGAAATTGGTACTTCATGGGTTCTATTATTTGGTAAGGCTATTTCTCAATTATTAATTTAGTGAGAGGTCATGTCAATTTATTATGTATCACGTTTTAAGTGAACTAAAGCGGTGAACTACGATAATTATAATTGACACGGTCGATGACTCGATTAAATAAAATGCATGTTTAGTTATGACGATTTAGCGATGCATGCAAACATATAAATAAAATGCAAAGCATAAATATAAAGTCCTAGTATGGCCTTCCTAAAATAGTAAATCTAATAAACTATTATAAATTCGGAAACCAACTCCTTTGGTCCCTTCAACTTCAGTCTTGGCATGCATCTCGAGGTAACATCGTCTTCATTGAAACTCCGAGAAATTACAAAATAATAAATAGAATTACATAATTTCCTATTATACATTTGTAATAAAAATTAAAATCTATTAAATTACAAAACGGTGATACGAGATCACAATAATTACAACCGAATCGATATTCCCATGCATTTCGGGTAATACCAATTAAAAACTAAGGCCATACTAAGTAAAATTACATAATTCAAAAGTATATAAAATAAAAATATGACAATCATAAATAAAATGCAGAATTATAATATGTATGAACATGCTTAATTTTATGCTAAATCGCCTTTTAAGAGCCAATATCGTATATTTTATCGGTTTTTATGGATTTGCGTGATTATAAACTTGTTAAAATCACAAAAATTTCATAAATTCATATTTATGTTCAAGTTAATTACCCTAACTATATTAGGACTCGAAACTTAGTCTTCACTAACATTTTGACAATAATTCAACTTGATTTCTTAATATTGTTCATTATGGACCCAAAAATACAATATTATACTATAAACTCCAAATCAAATTATAAAAATTTCAAATAATTTCAAAATTTGAAATTCAAACTCATGAATATTCTGGAAAAATACCATGACACTCATAATGTTCAAAACTTAGGTCAAAAATTTCGAAAATTTTTTGAGAAAAACGTCGTTGTGGCTTATCGGTTTTATCAAATATGACCATTAAAATAAGAGAAAAGTAATTTTAACCAGCTTTTCACTTTTAAATCTGAAATGTGGGATAAAATGCAACATATAACGTTTTTCTTTAGTCATGAAATATGTTTTAGCATTATAGGCTAATTTAAGTCACTATTTATTGAATTTTTACTCAAAAATTCATAAATCATGCATAAGAAGTTCAATTCGTCTAAGATTTTTACACACACTGAGTAAAAATGCATGTGACAACATATAAAATTTTCATGACCAGATTCGAAATATAACTCATATTAACCTAATAAACCCTTTAAATTCGATTTAAACTTAACAAATCCTTATTTTATGCAAAGTAACTTAGTTTTTTTTATGAAATTTAATATGCAACTAGTAGATAATATATGTGAAAACATATCCAAAAATTACTTAAAAATTCGAAGTTTAGCTATTTTTTCGTCCAAAAATGACATTTTCCTCATAAAAATCATATTTTAATGCCAATAATATATAAAATGAACACTAAAATCCATAAATTGTCTCATATATCCTAAAATCCATTTAGAAACAGAAACTTTTAACATGCAAAATTATTTCATGATTTATCTTCATAAATCCTAAATAACAAGTTTTATTTGTTAACTAATTAACTCGGAAAAACAAACCCGATTTTGCATGCAACAACCATGTGCTCTGAACCAAAGTGGCTTGAGTGTAGTGGAGTGCTGGAGTGCCTCAAAGCGTTGCAGTGGCAACGAATTGCGAGGTCCCGGGTTCGACTCCCTACACGGGAGTGCTGCGGTTACCTGTCATCCTAAAGGATGTCTTACATTGCACACGTGGTTTGTAGGGTATTGCATGTGCCCGGGGGGATTCAACCCCTCGTCACCAAAAAAAAAAAAAGAAAAAAAAAACCCATGTGCTCTGATACCACTTGTTAGGATTCATTAATCTCATATGTTTACATATTCATAGTATGATAGTTTAATTTAGTCATAAAATTAAATCGGATCTTATGCATGCAAAACTATAACAAAGTATAAGGAGAAAATCAATTCTTACATTGAGTATTTCGGATAAATGGTGTAACACCCCCTCATACCAAGGTGCCTTACCAGGACCACCCTACCATGAAAGTGCGTTACCATCTCGGTTTCCCGAGGTTAGTATATACCAAAGCGTCTGAATTGAGCATTATTATTAAAGTAATGTGAAATGCAAAGTTTACAATATCCAAAACCAAATACTGTCTAACGAAATACAACTTCAAAGTCTGAACATTAAAAGAAAACTCGCTAAGACTCAGACGGTGATGCTATGACTCATGGTGGCAAATCTCCCAAGATAATCCCCAAGCTATCACTAGCAAAACCTGTCAAGCCTGCTCACCATCCCCGAATGGATCACCGCAGATTCCACAAACAACAACGGGGTCAGTATTATGCAACTAACAAGACAAACAAATGCAATATTAGTCTGATCATCACCAACTCCCAATCACCCAATCTCACATATTAACCGACTACACACCAAAGTGTGTAGCCCTGCTAGATTACCCATCGCAACAGGGTAATCCTCGCCGCCGATGGGTGACCGCAGGCCGATCCCACCTAGTCCAGCTCCTCAACGAGCGACAACGATCCCTGTCCCTTAATGTGCACATCCCCTCCCGTGGCGGGTTCCACGGAGGGCGAACTAGGGTGTGAAGCCATTCCCGCAAGTGACTCCACCACAATCACAATCACATGACATCACAGTCATCTCAATCCCCTCACACCAACACTGTCACAAAAACCTTCATTCTACGATGATCAATAGACGACGATAATTACAACAACAAGTCATGTAAAGCACGAGAACCGAGTAGGAAACCCTACCTTAGCAATAACAAATAGATGCAACACGAACAATCAAAAAGGATCCTCTACGAAGTCTTCTCCTATACAATGATCATGCAACACGATTACACTTTGTACAATTCCCAAAATCTTCTTCTCATATAAATGTTCAAAGAACTCACAACAATACGAATAATCATGAAGATAGAACTTACCAACAAAGGTAACGAGAACTTATACGCAAGGACCACGACGATTATCCACACAATGACGCTACGAAATGCTTAAGAGGAGGATTAGGGAATGATTTGGGTGTGATTAGGTTAACGTAGAAATGATAACGCTTATGAAATGATATTAGAAACTGACGCGGTTGTATAAAATACCCTAAACATTCCCTAATCAAACCGTCGAAATAACACTCCGCCAAACCGGACACTCGGTCGAGTAAGTGCATACTCGGCCGAGTGTCCAATACTCGGTCGAGTATTCACTATACTCGGCCGAGTATTCCTCGCAGAACCAAAATAACACGCACCCGCAGCACTACTCGGCCGAGTAGGCTCTACTCGGTCGAGTAGGCTCCAAAGAGAATCCGTAGTGTTACAATCTTTCCCCCTAAAAAGAACTTCGTCCCGAAGTTCACACTCTACTACACAAGCAAGCACAACACTACGTCCCAAGACTATAGCAATTACATGAGACAACTCCAAGGAACTATACAAGCATCACAACAAGTTACCCCAAACTCATCTCCCGACTCGAACCAAACAAGGAAAACACAACAAAACACCATCGCGACCATCTCCTACCCCCTAAAAAGACAACGGTTACGTCCCCGTAACCAAACATACCTGATCAAAAAGGTTAGGAAAACGTTCTCGCATAGCTTCCTCAGGTTCCCATGTGGCTTCCTCCACATTATGATTAGACCAAAGGACCTTGAGTAAGACCGTCTCACCATTCCGGGTCTTACGAACCTTGCGATCAAGAATCTCCTTAGGAATCTCGGCATAGGACAAGGATTCATCAAGTTCGATGTTCTCCATCTCGAGGATGTGCGACGGATCACTCACATATTTCCGGAGTTGAGACACATGAAAAAAATTGTGCACTCTATCCAAAGCTGGTGGTAAAGCTAACCTGTAGGCTACCTCGCCAACACGGTCCAGAATTTCATAAGGACCTATAAACTTTTGGCTTAGCTTACCCTTTTTCCCAAACCTCATAACACCTCGCATAGGTGACACTTTCAAAAGCACCTTGTCACCTACCGCAAACTCAATGTCCCTGCGGTGTAAGTCGGCGTAGCTCTTCTGGCGATCTTGAGCTGCTCTCATCTTTTGGCGAATCAGCTGGATTTGCTCAACCATATCTTGAACCAATTGTGGCCCTAAAACCACTGCCTCGGAACTATCATCCCAACAAACTGGACTTCGGCATTTTCTGTAATACTCCGTATTTATAAGTCTTGGGGTACTCTATCGAGTAGGCCTTACTCTGTCGAGTAAGGGTAAGTTGCGTTTTAGAAAAGTTCCTGACCTGTTGGGTACTCGATCGAGTAGCTGGGGTACTCGATCGAGTAGGGTGGTACTCGATCGAGTGTCCTTGGGTACTCGATCGAGTAGCCGGTTTACGGGGGCTGTTTTGTCGGGTTTTGTTAATAATGCGATTAAAGTATAAAACACTTCCGTCATTGTTTCCAAATCACTTTTCCAAAACCTAAATTTCTGTTTAAGAGAGAAAGCAAACAAGTTCATCTTCTTAATCGCATTCTTAGCAATTCCGAGTTCTTGACGGTCGGTCATTCTTGTCGTTGTTTATACCGTTGAGTTCCTTGCGTCGAGGGTAAGATCTATGTACCCTTTTTATTGTCTTTCCTTTGATTTGGTTAAACCCTAATTTTGGGATTGGGGGTTTTTATGATTTGTTATGGTTAGATTGTGATTATGTGATTATGTGATAGGAGAAGGATTTGTAAAGGAGAGGTTTTGAGACAAAATTTGCTAGATCGTCGATGATTGTGTTGCTTTCCGGGTAGGATTTCCTACTCGCATTAGTCCCATAATGGGATGATTGTTGATGTGTTAAGATTGATTGTTTGATATAGTAATTGTATTGTGACGGTTGTGATTGTGATTGTACACTCGTTGATAGATTCGGGGCGATTGTTGATTTTGTGATTGTGATTGGTTGCCTATGGTTCTCGAGATGCGTTCTCGGCTGAGTGGAGTCACTTGCGGGAGTGGCTTCACGCCCTAGTTTCGCTCTTCGTGGAACCCGCCACGGAAGGGGATGTGCACATTAATGGGACAGGGTTATCGCTCGGTATGATGAGCGGGGCTTAGGTGGGAACGGCTGCGGTCCCCCATCGGGTGGTGGTCCAAAGGGGACGATCGATATTGAGATGATGGGAATTTGGTGGTGTGTGTGTGTGTGTGTGTGATTCAAATTGCTGTTTATCTTATTGTTGATGTATATTGAGTTGTGTGATTAGTACTGACCCCGTTTAAATGTTTTAAAAACTGTGGTGATCCATTCGGGGGTGGTGAGCAGTTGCTTGGCAGGTATATCTTGGATACGCGTGGGATCTAGCTGGGAATAGAGTCATCACATGTCAGAGTCTTTAGTCTTCCGCTGTGTTTGTTAGGACAGTTCCTTTCAGTTGGTTGTTAGATTGAGAACAGTTGTATTTTGCTTATAGTTGGTTTTGTTATGTAATCACTTAAACTTATTTAATAAAGTATGTTTCTTCATTGTCTTATGATTATCATGCCTCGGGTAACCGAGATGGTGACATCCTTATACCTGAGTGGTCCTGGTAAGGCACTTGGAGTATGGGGGTGTTACAAATGGTATCGTAGCGACGATCCTGAAACCTGTAACCAATGAATCTAATGAAGCTAGAGAGTCAATTAAAATGAACCAGGGGTAAAGGTTGTAGGAGCTAATGCAAAGGCTTGGGAGACATCCTAAAGTCGCGAACTCGCCCTACGATTTTGAACCGGTCACCATGGGATATGAGTCGGGATCGCTATGTGTTTATTTTGTGAATTGTGTAACAATATGGTGATGTGTGGCATGTATAAGGGTGATTTTGTATGCTGTTGGTTGAAAGCATGTTGGATGATACTTGGTTTACCATGTTGATTGGAATAGTTGGAAAAGTATGTGAGAATGACGAATGATGTGGTGGAAAAAGGAAATAGTTTATATGTGATGAATAATGATGTGTAGGATGAATGATTTATAATGAGGCAATCCTAATAACATGTGGATAGGGGGTGTGATAAGATTTGTTTTCATAGTTTTGTTTGCGTAAAGCTATATATTAAGTTTGTATAATTGTCTACTATCGTATCATATGCGCTTGTTAGCTGAAGTATGTGATTGAACTAGATGAATTGATTGGAAAAGATGAAGTGGCAATTTCGTAAGGATATGAATTTCTTGATTACAGAAGTGTTTATGTGATGAAGTGGATTTGTAATGTTGTTGTATTAGCAACATGGAAATAGGATTTGTAGTGTAAGGGTGTGGTTTGTGTCATGAAAAGTTATGAAAATTAAAAGCATGCGGGTAATACATGATTGAAAGTTGAATGTTATATGAGCATGATAGATGGTAATGTTTGGCTTTTGGTAAGTAGTAACATGAAGAATAGAGGTTCAATGATATGTGTTTTGTATAACAAATTGGATGAAAAGCATGATGGTTGTTTATAACGTGGCACTTGATAACACGAAGTAGATTATTATGTTGATTGTATGAGGAGTCGCGCAGATTTGAATGCATAGTTGTAATCATAATGTTGAAATAATAATGAATGCATAGTACGTTGGGGGTATGTGAGATAACATGCGGGTAGTATTCACGAGTCTACATGATTCGATCGAGTGGGTATTTGTCGTTATTTTAACCAGAATCGTGTTTTTGGGCACTCGATCGAGTACCTCGGGCACTCGATCGAGTATGGGGTCACTCGATCGAGTAGCCTGGCTACTCGGTCGAGTAAGTCGAGATCGAAGGTCTGTTTGGGTTCTGGAGTCGGGGCACTCAATCGAGCATGTTGGGCACTCGATCGAGTAGCCTCAACTCGATCGAGTAGGTACTGGTACTCGATCGAGTGGGGTCTGTGCAGGTCATATGCATGTTTCGGGTCATATGTTTATTTTTTTGACATTCGTTGCATATTACGTTTAATCCAAAGGTGTTGTATTACTTCTTTATGCATTGTTTTACGTATGTGTTGGTCCTGAAGCGTAAGTTACCCAATCTTATGATGTAAAGAGTGGCTCTTATGATGAATATGAGTTCGGTGGGGAGGATATGAGTTATATGTGATTATGATATATGGTGGAAAAAGAAAAGGAAGATTGGTATAGTTTATTGAGGCATAGAGCACGTTTTGCGAGACGGGATGAGTGATATGATTGTGTGTTGAGTAATGTAAAAGTAAGAGAATATGGGCAAGGGATGATGTGAGTATAATGAACGTGAGAATAAAAAGATTGAAAAGTAAGGGTGCGGATAGTGGCAGCTTGAGATGTGTAAAGAATTATGGAGGGAGATGGTTAGAAATAGAGTTGAGTAAGGATATATGTAGTGAAAGTGCGTTTTAAAGGAGTTGAGAAGAGTAGTATATAGTGAACTTTGTGGAGACATGTCGCGAGGTGGATTTGGGAGATTTGGTTTATTAAGAGGTGAAACTACTGTGTGATTTCCTTGGGCAATTACTGGTACAAAAGGAATTCTGATTTCTAGAGAGGTACAAAGGAGATGTAATTGTTAGAACAGTGAACGTTGATTTTATGGATAAACTAGAGGCAAGGGTGATTAATGGCATAATAAGATAATATTTATGGTAAGAAAGAGTGAGATGATATCGATATGAAATAATGGGATTTGAGTTTTGGAGCAATGAAAAGATAATCGGAGCACTAAAGAGTTAGATAGAAGTAATAAGGAGCTGAGCTATTAATGGTATTTTTGAGTATAACGAGAAAAGAAGGATAAAAGTAAGTTGAGAAAAAGTTCACCGGAGTTATGTGACATAAAGTAAGGAATCGTCGAGATGTATGATACTATCAAAGGGAAGTAAGTTAATAGTTATACAGAAGTTTCAGGACAACATGATTAATCATGAGTTTCGAGGAATTAAGGGAGTATGAAGTTGGTGGAGTATTTGCACGATACGAGATTTTTGGTGGAGAGTTAGATGATGATACAATTAAGGATAGTATTGGGAAGAATGTTGAGGTAATTTTGTTAATGGATTGGATGTTCGTTATTTGGGATGTCAACCAAAGATAGGAAACAAATCGTGATGTTTAGAGATGAGTGTAAGAGGTTTGATGCCCTGGACAAAGCGTAGTGTTACGGTTTGTGACTAGTGGTTAAGGGTAATGGTATATTAGAAAGGTAACAATTCTAAAGAGGTTGATTTTGCAGAGACCAGATTGATAAGTACAGTTATGAAAGAGTATAAGATGTGGTTATATGAGGCGGTTGTTAGTAGTTGAGTATTAACGGTGTGGCTACATTTGGCAAAGGGTGATGGATATGCGAAAGGGAGAATATGTTATGAGGTGTATACGAGTTAAGCTCGGGCGACTAGTAACCTATGTTGAGTGGTAACTTACGTGGTCAGGATTGACTAGTTGGTTGTGATTACGGGTCTAGGATATGTGTAAATGTTTGTGTGAGGTTCTGACCTCACAAGAAGTGGTATGGTGTGATAATTATAAAGTTGTTTTATGAATGTTCTGTAATATATATGTTGTACACGGTAATTTAATTGAATGATATCCAAAAAGTTAATAATTTGATTGATTTGACATGGCTAGTTATAATTTTATGTGTATTGATAATACATGTGTATTCCGTGAAATGGTAGAGATGATGTTCATGAGATGCTTATCTGTTTATCCACATAATATGTTGCGTGGTGACTTAATAAAGTGGATTTGAGTAAGTTTTTCTTGTCTGAGATGTTATCTTTGAGTCGTGTTTATGGGAATCGTATGCGATTGTGATGTCTATCGGTGTGGTTGTGGTGCCTCGGGTGGTGATCCTGCACGGTACATAATGTTGTGATGCGGGTATTTTCGCACTACGGTGTGGCTGTTGGTGGCGGTGTTGTGATGCCGTCACCGGTTGTGGTGGAGTAGGCGGGATGATTATGATTCGAGTTTCGAAAGTGCATACCAGTTATTCATAGTTTGTTGTTTTGTTTGATGTTGCTCCCTGCGAGTTCAGTTTGTGCAGATAGACAGTTGTCTTGTTTATTGATGTTTTCTTTACCAGGTTAAGTTGGGAATGGGGTAGAGTATGATATGAAATAGAGTTGTATATGTTTTCGTTGTTGTCATGGTATAGTGATGTTCTATTGATGGGACCCGGTTGTGAGAGGTTGTTACAGTAATTTTGATCTTGTTCTAGATAAGGCTTTAGTAGACATGGTAATGGAAAATGATTCGTGGAACATGTGTTGTAATGATCCGAAGCGGCGGGTAGTTCATAATCTTTTGTTGAGACAATGAGTGTAGGGTGTTGGGGGAATTAGTGTCAGGTTAAGTTGTGTATGAGTTTTGCGGTAATGAAAGAAAGAACTTGAGGATCTAGTGTGCGTGTACGTAACGAGTGTGGATCGTGAGTTATGCTTCGGGGAAATAAGTGCCTTACATAGAGAGGTATGTGGTTTGGCAGTAATAATGAAGAGTGGGTATGGTGATTTGCTATGAATTTATGGTATAGGTTAGGTGCTATGCCGAATGAGTTGAGGAATGAGAAATGTTTATGTGTGGGAGCCTTGGGTATAAGAATGGTGAGTGTTTGGTTTATAGACGGTTATCTTTGACATGTGGTGGTACAGAGGGTAATGAGATATAGATATGGCTTGGTATTAGTGAGTTACGAGGACGTAACATTTGTCTTAAGAGGAGTAGGATGCGATAAACAGATTTTGATGGTTGTACATATGGTAATATATTCGGAAGTTGAGTCTTGAGGTAGAATAAAAGATCGATTCGTGTTGTGGGTGATTTTATTAAAGGTCATGACCGTGCTTGTAGTAGCGTGATGTTTAGGAGTGTGAGAATATTTCACTAGTGTTGATGATTGGATGATGAGGTTACGAGTGTGAGTAAACTTCGAGGACGAAGTTCCTTTTAAGGGTGGTAGAATGTAACATTCCGTTTGATGTCTATGAGTGTCTTGGTATTGGATTTGATAGTTGATGATATTATGGAGCTAGCAGCATTAGAAGATGGTAGTTGGTTATGCATGTAGTTGGTGTCGTGAGAGATATATATGTGGTAGATACGATATAGTGAGTCATGTTGTGGAAGTAGGAATAGTTAGTGGAGTTGGTGTTACGAGTTCATGTTTGGGTTGGAGTTTTGTTTTGAGTCTTTAGCTAAGTTGTTGTGTCTTGGTCGAGTCAGTATGGTTGTTTTTATGTATGGGTTGAACTTCGGGGACGAAGTTCTTTTTAAGGAGGGAAGACTGTAATACTCCGTATTTATAAGTCTTGGGGTACTCTATCGAGTCGGCCTTACTCTGTCGAGTAAGGGTAAGTTGCGTTTTAGAAAAGTTCCTGACCTGTTGGGTACTCGATCGAGTAGCTGGGGTACTCGATCGAGTAGGGTGGTACTCGATCGAGTGTCCTTGGGTACTCGATCGAGTAGCCGGTTTACGGGGGCTGTTTTGTCGGGTTTTGTTAATAATGCGATTAAAGTATAAAACACTTCCGTCATTGTTTCCAAATCACTTTTCCAAAACCTAAATTTCTTTTTAAGAGAGAAAGCAAACAAGTTCATCTTCTTAATCGCATTCTTAGCAATTCCCGAGTTCGGACGGTCGCTTGTCGTTGTTTATACCGTTGAGTTCCTTGCGTCGAGGGTAAGATCTATGTACCCTTTTATTGTCTTTCCTTTGATTTGGTTAAACCCTAATTTTGGGATTTGGGGTTTTTATGATTTGTTATGGTTAGATTGTGATTATGTGATTATGTGATAGGAGAAGGATTTGTAAAGGAGAGGTTTTGAGACAAATTGCTAGATCGTCTGATGATTGTGTTGCTTTCCAGGTAGGATTTCCTACTCAGTATTAGTCCCATAATGGGATGATTGTTGATGTGTTAAGATTGATTGTTTGATATAGTAATTGTATTGTGACGGTTGTGATTGTGATTGTACACCGTTGATAGATTCGAGACGATTGTTGATTTTGTGATTGTGATTGGTTGCCTATGGTTCTCGAGATCGTTCTCCTACCGAGTGGAGTCACTTGTTGGAGTGGCTTCACGCCCTAGTTTCGCCCTTCGTGGAACCCGCCACGGAAGGGGATGTGCACATTAATGGGACAGGGTTATCGCTCGGTATGATGAGCGGGCTTAGGTGGGAACGATCGCGGTCCCCCATCGGCGGTAGTCCAAAGTGGATGATCGATTGAGATGATGGGAATTGGTTGGTGGTGTGTGTGTGTGTGTGACAGCATTGGTCTGTTTATCTTATTGTTGATGTATATTGAGTTGTGTGATTAGTACGACCCCGTTTAAATGTTTTAAAACTCGTGGTGATCCATTCGGGGTGGTGAGCGATTTATGGCGGTATATCTTGGATACGCGTGGGATCTAGCTGAATGGAGTCATCACATGTCGAGTCTTTAGTCTTCATTGTGTTTGTTAGGACAGTTCCTTTCGATTGGTTGTTAGATTGAGAACAGTTGTATTTTGCTTATAGTTGGTTTTGTTATGTAATCACTTAAACTTATTTAATAAAGTATGTTTCTTCATTGTCCTATGATTATCATGCCTCGGGTAACCGAGATGGTGACATCCTTATACCTGAGTGGTCCTGGTAAGGCACTTGGAGTATGGGGGTGTTACATTTTCGGCCATACAAAGCTTTAAAAGGTGCCATCCCAATGCTTGTATGATAACTATTATTGTATGAAAACTCGATCAAATCAAGTCTGTCTTCCCAACTACCCCCAAAGTCCATAACACATGCCCTTAGCATGTCTTCTAAGGTCTTGATGGTCCGTTATGTCTGACCATCGGTTGCCGGATGAAAAGTCAGACTCATTTTCAACGTTGTACCCATCAACTCTTGCGCTTCTTGCAAAACTTTGATATGAACCTCGCATCACGATCGAAACGATATCTTTCGAATACCATGTAACCGAACCACATGCTTTCAGAACCCAATGCCACCGTGCATCTTAGACCAAGTATCCTTCATGGGGACGAAATGGGCTGATTTGGTTAACCGATCCACAATCACCCAAATCATGTTGTTACCTTGTTGTGACCTAGGTAACCCCACAATAAAGTTCATGGAGATCGACTCCCACTTCCACTCGGGCACTGTCAAAGACTGAATCTTACCTTGGGGTCTCCTTTGTTCACCTTTGACCCTTTGGCAGGTCAAACATCTAGTCACAAACTCAGCTACATCCCTCTTTATGTTCGGCCACCAAAAAGTCTTCTTAAGATATCTGTAAAGCTTGTCACCACCCGGGTGAACTGAATAAGGAGTGCAATGAGCCTCTGACAAGATCATTCTCCTTAACTCTGCATCGTCAGGAACACACCATCTCCCATCAAAACGAACACTCCCATCTGGATGTATAGAGAACCTGGAAGCTGCTCCACTCTCTACCTTTAACTTCCACTCCTGGATCTTAGGATCAAGCTCTTGCTTACTTTTGATGTTTTCATACAACTCTGGCTCGATCGTCAAATCCCCGATGGTATTCCCCTCTCGAATCATAAAGATCCCCAACCTAGACATCTCATCTCTCAACTTCAGCAAGGACATAGCTGTACATAGCGAATGAACGCTCTTCCTACTCAATGCATCTGCGACAACATTAGCTTTACCCTCGTGATAGATGATCTCCATATCATAATCTCCAATCAGCTCCATCCACCGCCTCTGTCGCATGTTGAGCTCCTTCTGAGTGTAGATATACTTTAGACTCTTATGATCAGAGAACACCTTAAAAGTTGCGCCATAAAGGTAGTGCCTCCAAATCTTAAGAGCGAACACAACTGCACCCAGCTCCAGATCATGAGTAGGGTAGTTCTCCTCATATTGCTTCAACTGCCTCGAAGCATAAGCTATCACTCTCCCTCTCTGCATCAAGACACAACCAAGACCGTTCTTTGAAGCGTCGGTATAGACCTTAAAGTTCTCACAACCCTCTGGCATGGCTAGGATAGGAGCTGTGGTCAAGCGTTCCTTTAAGGTCTGAAACGCCGTTTCACAACTCTCATCCCAAACAAATCTGACTTCCTTCCTCATCAAGGATGTCATAGGCCGCGCTATGGTAGAGAAATCTTTCACAAATCTCCTGTAGTAGCCGGCAAGGCCTAAGAAACTCCGAATCTCAGCAACATTCTTCGGCGATTCCCACTTGGTAACGGCCTCAATCTTACTAGGATCCACAGATACCCCCTTCTTGGATATTACATGGCCCAGAAAAGCCACTTCATCTAACCAGAACTCACACTTGGATAACTTGGCATAGAGCTAATTTTCTCTCAAAGTCTGCAGAACTATCCTCAAGTGCTCTTCGTGCTCTTCCTTAGTCTTAGAATAAACTAGGATATCGTCGATGAAAACAACCACAAACCTATCCAAAAACGGTGTGAAGATCCGGTTCATCAAATCCATAAAAAGTCCGCCGGCGCATTGGTCAACCCAAAAGGCATCACCACGTACTCATAGTGACCATAACGAGATCGAACGCTGTTTTAGGAATATCCTCATCCGCTATCCTCGCTGATGATACCCCGACCTCGCATCAATCTTAGAGAACACACCACTCCACTTAGCTGATCGAACAAATCATCAATCCTCTAACGGATACTTATTCTTCACCGTGACCCGATTGAGCTCTCTCGAATCAATGCACGCCTCATACTTCCATCTTTCTTCTTTACAAAAAGAATTGGAGCTCCCCACGGTGACACGCTAGGCCTGATATAACCCTTGTCTAACAACTCATGTATCTGCTTCTTCAACTCAACCAACTCTTTAGGTGCCATACGATAAGGTGCTTTAGATATAGGACCCGTTCCCGGCTTAAGCTCTACGCTGAAATCGACATCCCTCTTGGGAGGCAAACTCGATTTCCTCAGAAAGACATCTTCGAATTCTTTCACCACGGAAATCTCGGAAGTTGTCGGCGGCTCTACTCGGTGATCTCTCACATGACAAAGAATTAAGGGACACTTCTTCCTTAAACATGACTTTAAGGTCATAAATCGCTTATAAACCTACACTTAGGCTTTACCACAAACCCTCTATAGGACACCCTAACACCCTTGGGACCCTTTAATGACACTCTCTTTTGTCTACAATCTATCCTGGCATCATACCTACCTAGCCAATCCATCCCGACAATCACCTCAAACCCATCCTTAGGAAACTCTAACAGTCTCACGGTAAATCTACCCCTCCAATCACCATAGATATACCCTTATATAACTTGAGACACGACACAGACTCCCCCGAAGGTATGAACACATCATCTTTTACAACCTCAAACTTTCCCAAACCCATAGACACAAAGATGACTTTTAGACACAAACGAATGTAGCCCCTAATCAAACAAAACAAAGGACGGTACATTATTAACAAGAAAGGTACCGGTAACTACATGAGCATCATCTTGTGCTTCCTGCTTGTCCATCATGAAGAGCTTTCCACTATTTTTCTGTCCTCCACCCCGAATCAAGCATTGGAGGTACTTGGCTTAGCCGCCAATCCTCGGTGACACCGTTATTCCGCGCCGATAAGATCCACCACCACCGCGGTTGTAACCGCCCTGGTTACCCCGTCCACCTCTGTTGCCCCATGAACCTCCCGGTCGGTTGCTAGCGAAACTCGAGTCGGCCCCCGAGAGAAATTTCCGATCGAGCTCCCAACCATTGCCGGGCTTGTAGCTCGTGCATTCCCGCCTTTTGGGCCTATCCCACCACAAATGAAACACGTAAGGTTGGTGTTGTCACTTACAACCCGACCTCCATTCTTTCCCCAGCCACGAGAACCTCCAGAGAAACCAGCCCCACTAGAAAAAGCCTTAGCATGGTTGAAATTCCCTTTCTTGTTGGTTGGTCCGATTGTTGTTCCCGCTATCGCCCTTCCTCTTTCTCAGAGATCCTCTCCTCGATCTCCCTTGAGAGATCCACCATTCTCTCGCCTTGACCCGCTCTCGTATACACTTCCTCGAGGTCGCAGCAACCCCACCGCATACGACTCACGATCTTAGCAGACAAACCCCTCTCAAAACGGAGAGCCAAGCCTCTTTGCCCGAGCCGCATATCTTCCACATAACGAGATAGCTCCAAAACCGATGATAGTAATCGTGATGTCATCTCCTCGACATGGTGAAAGAATCAAAGTCGGATCTCATCTTGTGTCGGATATGCTCCGGACAAACCGCTCTCTCATAGCACTCTTCAACCCAGACCACGGAATAGCCCCTTCCGCCTGGTAGTAAGCTCTAGCATCATCCTTGACGTTCTGCCACCAAACTGCAGCTTCTCCTCTTAGGTAGTACACTACCTGCTCAACGATCATGTCCTCGGGGCACTTAACCATTTCCATGAGAGCTTCAATCTCACGGTGCCACTTCTCGAGCAGCTTTGGTTCACCTACCCCGTCATATGTGGGAGGGTGGAAACGAGCAATATTGATGCTAAGCTGGGTTGCATCCATCGACTTCTCGTTCCCTTTTCCCACATTTTTGAGAGCTTCAAGGAGAGCCTCTTGTTGCTCAATCATGCGAGCAACCTCATCAAGAGTCATCTCTGAAGCTTGGATCTGCGCGGGAGTTCTTTTGGGCGGCATTTTGAGCTGATAAGATTGAAAGAAACGTAAACACATGCTCAAAATTTAACACTCTTCCGCCATTAGAACACTCGGCCGAGTATACATCATACTCGGTCGAGTGAAGCTAACTCGGTCGAGTATCCTCCCAGATACTCGGTCGAGTATCGACTCCAGAGACAAACGTCAAAACACAAAAAGAACACTCGGTCGAGTGTAACAACACTCGGCCGAGTGAACGCTACTTACTCGAGAGTATACACTCATACTCGGTCGAGTTATCACAAACAGTAGCAACTGCTACTTTCCATCAAACAACACTCGGTCGAGTTTTTGGCTACTCGGCCGAGTACTCCATACTCGGTCGAGTACCTGCCCTGCTCGGCCGAGTTACGCTATAAACAGATTTACAGATTACGATTCCCCTATCATGCTCACTATTCCCGCAGCAAATACTTAAGGACTTAAAACCATGTTATAATCACGTCAGCATGCAATGCATATATTAAAACTTTAATACCATATTGTAACCATATCAGCATCCAATTTGCACATATGCTAAATCCAACGTTGAAATCACAACCCGTTTCATCTACTACTCCTCCCATCACAACAATTAAGAACTTCATCACACATATATGCAACTATCGACTTTTACCAACATGTATCTTCACATACGTGCACATACAAAGCCTAGTTCTCATCACACTCCCCCATGTTACCGGCTCGAGTTAGTAAGGGCCAATGTGCGACTCCGGGACGTCTCCCGAGTCTTTGCGGTAGCTCCAAACAACTCTCCCCGGGTTCATTTTATTTAGACTCCCTAGGTTCATTAAATTCTTTTGTTTAGGTGCCGGAATCTTCGGCTCTGATACCACTTTGTAACACCCCCTCATACCAAGGTGCCTTACCAGGACCACCCTACCATGAAAGTGCGTTACCATCTCGGTTTCTCGAGGTTAGTATATACCAAAGCGTCTGAATTGAGCATTATTATTAAAGTAATGTGAAATGCAAAGTTTACAATATCCAAAACCAAATACTGTCTAACGAAATACAACTTCAAAGTCTGAACATTAAAAGAAAACTCGCTAAGACTCAGACGGTGATGCTATGACTCGTGGTAGCAAATCTCCCAAGATAATCCCCAAGCTCTCACTAGCAAAACCTGTCAAGCCTGCTCACCATCCCCGAATGGATCACCGCAGATTCCACAAACAACAACGGGGTCAGTATTTTGCAACTAACAAGACAAACAAATGCAATATTAGTCTGATCATCACCAACTCCCAATCTCACATAGTAACCGACTACACACCAAAGTGTGTAGCCCCCGCATTACCCATCGCAATGTAATCCTCGCCGCCAAAAGGTGACCGCAGCCGATCCCACCTAGTCCAGCTCCTCAACGAGCGACAACGATCCCTGTCCCTTAATGTGCACATCCCCTCCCGTGGCGGGTTCCACGGAGGGCGAACTAGGGTGTGAAGCCACTCCCGCAAGTGACTCCACCACAATCACAATCACATGACATCACAGTCATCTCAATCCCCTCACACCAACACTGTCACAAAAACCTTCATTCTACGATGATCAATAAACGACGATAATTACAACAACAAGTCATGTAAAGCACAAGAACCGAGTAGGAAACCCTACCTTAGCAATAACAATGCTAAAGAAGATGCAACACGAACAATCAAAAAGGATCCTCTACGAAGTCTTCTCCTATACAATGATCATGCAACACGATTACACTTTGTACAATTCCCAAAATCTTCTTCTCATATAAATGTACAAAGAACTCACAACAATACAAATAATCATGAAGATAGAACTTACCAACAGTGCAACGAGAACTTATACGCAAGGACCACGACGATTATCCACACAATGACGCTACGAAATGCTTAAGAGGAGGATTAGGGAATGATTTGGGTGTGATTAGGTTAACGTAGAAATGATAACGCTTATGAAATGATATTAGAAACTGACGCGGTTGTATAAAATACCCTAAACATTCCCTAATCAAACCGTCGAAATAACACTCCGCCAAAACCGGACACTCGGGCCGAGTAAGTGCATATTACCGTAGAGTGTCCAATACCGGGAGTATTCACTATACTCGCCGAGTATTCCTCGCGAACCAAAATAACA